>NC_054481.1:135481231-135491231 GCF_017639515.1 Carcharodon carcharias
GTGTGGCTGTGTCTCTTTGTGGCTGTGTGTCTTTGTGTCTGTGTCTGTGTGTGTGGGACTGTGTCTCTTTGTGTCTGTGTGTGAGTGGCTGTGTGTCTTTGTGTCTCTTTGTGTCTGTGTGTGTGTGTGTGTGTGTGTGGCTGTGTCTCTTTGTGTCTCTTTGTGGCTGTGTCTCTTTGTGTCTCTTTGTGGCTGTGTGTCTTTGTGTCTGTGTCTGTGTGTGGCTGTGTCTCTTTGTGTCTCTTTGTGTCTCTTTGTGTCTGTGTGTGGCTGTGTGTCATTGTGTCTCTTTGTGTCTGTGTGTGTTTGGCTGTGTGTCTTTGTGTCTCTTTGTGTCTGTGTCTGTGTGTGTGGCTGTGTGTCTTTGTGTCTCTTTGTGTCTGTGTCTGTGTGTGTGGCTGTGTGTCTTTGTGTCTCTTTGTGTCTGTGTCTGTGTGTGTGGCTGTGTGCCTTTGTGTCTGTGTCTGTGTCTGTGTGTGTGGCTGTGTCTCTTTGTGTGTCTTTGTGTCTTTGTGGCTGTGTGTCTTTGTGTGTGTGTGGCTGTGTGTCTGTGTCTGTGTGTGTGTGTGTGGCTGTGTCTCTTTGTGTCTGTGTGTGTGTCTCTTTGTCTCTTTGTCTCTTTGTGTCTCTTTGTGTCTCTTTGTGTCTCTTTGTGTGTCTTTGTGTGTCTTTGTGGCTGTGTGTCTGTGTGTGTGTCTGTGTGTCTGTGTGTGTGGCTGTGTGGCTGTGTGTGTGGCTGTGTGGCTGTGTGTGTGGCTGTGTGTCTGTGTCTGTGAGTGTGTGGCTGTGTCTCTCTGTGTCTGTGTGTGTGTCTCTTTGTGTCTGTGTGTGTGTGGCTGTGTCTCTTTGTGTCTCTTTGTGTCTGTGTGTGTGTGGCTGTGTCTCTTTGTGTCTGTGTGTGTGTGTGGCTGTGTGTCTTTGTGTTTCTTTGTGGCTGTGTGTCTTTGTGTCTGTGTGTGTCTGTGTGTGTCTGTGTGTGGCTGTGTGTGGCTGTGTGTGGCTGTGTGTGGCTGTGTGTCTTTGCGTCTGTGTGTGGCTGTGTGTCTTTGCGTCTGTGTGTGGCTGTGTGACTTTGCGTCTGTGTGTGGCTGTGTGTCTTTGCGTCTGTGTGTGGCTGTGTGTCTTTGTGTTTCTTTGTGTCTGTGTGTGTGTGGCTGTGTATCTTTGTGTCTCTTTGTGTCTCTTTGTGTCTGTGTGTGTGGGGCTGTGTCTCTTTGTGTCTCTTTGTGTCTCTTTGTGTCTCTTTGTGTCTGTGTGTGTGGGGCTGTGTCTCTTTGTGTCTCTTTGTGTCTCTTTGTGTCTGTGTGTGTGGGGCTGTGTCTCTTTGTGTCTCTTTGTGTCTCTTTGTGTCTCTTTGTGTCTGTGTGTGTGGGGCTGTGTCTCTTTGTGTCTCTTTGTGTCTCTTTGTGTCTCTTTGTGTCTCTTTGTGTCTGTGTGTGTGGGGCTGTGTCTCTTTGTGTCTCTTTGTGTCTCTTTGTGTCTCTTTGTGTCTCTTTGTGTCTCTTTGTGTCTGTGTGTGTGGGGCTGTGTCTCTTTGTGTCTCTTTGTGTCTCTTTGTCTCTCTTTGTGTCTGTGTGTGTGGGGCTGTGTCTCTTCGTGTCTCTTCGTGTCTCTTCGTGTCTCTTCGTGTCTCTTTGTGTCTGTGTGTGTCTGTTTGTTTGTGGCTGTGTGTCTGTGTGTGTGTGGCTATGTCTCTTTGTGTCTGTGTGTGTCTGTGTGTGTCTGTGTGTGTCTGCCTGTGTGTGGCTGTGTCTCTTTGCGTCTGTGTGTCTTTGTGTGTCTTTGTGTGTCTGTGTGTGGCTGTGTCTCTTTGTGTCTCTTTGTGTCTCTTTGTGTCTCTTTGTGTCTGTGTGTGGCTGTATCTCTTTGTGTCTGTGTGTGTGTGTGTGGCTGTGTCTCTTTGTGGCTGTGTCTCTTTGTGGCTGTGTCTCTTTGTGGCTGTGTCTCTTTGTGGCTGTGTGTCTTTGTGTCTCTTTGTGGCTGTGTCTGTGTGTGTGGGGCTGTGTCTCTTTGTGTCTGTGTGTGTGGGGCTGTGTCTCTTTGTGTCTGTGTGTGTGGGGCTGTGTCTCTTTGTGTCTCTTTGTGTGTGTGTGTGAGTGGCTGTGTGTCTTTGTGTCTCTTTGTGTCTGTGTGTGTGTGTGTGTGTGGCTGTGTCTCTTTGTGTCTATTGTGGCTGTGTCTCTTTGTGTCTATTGTGGCTGTGTGTCTTTGTGTCTCTTTGTGGCTGTGTGTCTTTGTGTCTCTTTGTGTCTGTCTGTGTCTGTGTGTCTGTGTCTGTGTGTCTGTGTGTGGCTGTGTGTCTTTGTTTCTGTGTGTGGTTGTGTGTCTTTGTTTCTGTGTGTGGCTGTGTGTCTTTGTGTCTGTGTGTGGCTGTGTGTCTTTGTGTTTCTTTGTGTCTGTGTGTGTGTGGCTGTGTATCTTTGTGTCTCTTTGTGTCTGTGTGTGTGGGGCTGTGTCTCTTTGTGTCTCTTTGTGTGTGTGTGTGAGTGGCTGTGTGTCTTTGTGTCTCTTTGTGTCTGTGTGTGTGTGTGTCTCTTTGTGGCTGTGTCTCTTTGTGTCTCTTTGTGGCTGTGTCTCTTTGTGTCTCTTTGTGGCTGTGTGTCTTTGTGTCTGTGTCTGTGTGTGGCTGTGTCTCTTTGTGTCTCTTTGTGTCTCTTTGTGTCTCTTTGTGTCTCTTTGTGTCTGTGTGTGGCTGTGTGTCATTGTGTCTCTTTGTGTCTGTGTGTGTTTGGCTGTGTGTCTTTGTGTCTCTTTGTGTCTGTGTCTGTGTGTGTGGCTGTGTGTCTTTGTGTCTCTTTGTGTCTGTGTCTGTGTGTGTGGCTGTGTGTCTTTGTGTCTCTTTGTGTCTGTGTCTGCGTGTGTGGCTGTGTGCCTTTGTGTCTGTGTCTGTGTCTGTGTGTGTGGCTGTGTCTCTTTGTGTGTCTTTGTGTCTTTGTGGCTGTGTGTCTTTGTGTGTGTGTGGCTGTGTGTCTGTGTCTGTGTGTGTGTGTGGCTGTGTCTCTTTGTGTCTGTGTGTGTGTCTCTTTGTCTCTTTGTGTGTCTTTGTGTGTCTTTGTGTGTCTTTGTGTGTCTTTGTGTGTCTTTGTGTGTCTTTGTGTGTCTTTGTGGCTGTGTGGCTGTGTGTCTTTGTGGCTGTGTGTCTTTGTGGCTGTGTGTCTTTGTGGCTGTGTGTCTGTGTGTGTGGCTGTGTGGCTGTGTGTGTGTGTGTGTGTGTGTGGCTGTGTGTCTGTGTCTGTGTCTGTGTGTGTGTCTCTCTGTGTCTGTGTGTGTGTCTCTTTGTGTCTGTGTGTGTGTGGCTGTGTCTCTTTGTGTCTGTGTGTGTGTGTGGCTGTGTGTCTTTGTGTCTCTTTGTGGCTGTGTGTCTTTGTGTTTCTTTGTGGCTGTGTGTCTTTGTGTCTGTGTGTGTCTGTGTGTGTCTGTGTGTGTCTGTGTGTGTCTGTGTGTGTCTGTGTGTGGCTGTGTCTGTGTGTGTCTGTGTGTGTCTGTGTGTGTCTGTGTGTGGCTGTGTGTCTTGCGTCTGTGTGTGGCTGTGTGTCTTTGCGTCTGTGTGTGGCTGTGTGTCTTTGTGTTTCTTTGTGTCTGTGTGTGTGTGGCTGTGTATCTTTGTGTCTCTTTGTGTCTCTTTGTGTCTGTGTGTGTGGGGCTGTGTCTCTTTGTGTCTCTTTGTGTCTGTGTGTGTCTGTGTGTGTGTGGCTGTGTGTCTGTGTGTGTGTGGCTATGTCTCTTTGTGTCTGTGTGTGTCTGTGTGTGTCTGTGTGTGTCTGTCTGTGTGTGGCTGTGTCTCTTTGTGTCTGTGTGTCTTTGTGTGTCTGTGTGTGGCTGTGTCTCTTTGTGTCTCTTTGTGTCTCTTTGTGTGTGTGTGTGGCTGTGTCACTTTGTGTCTTTGTGTGTGTGTGTGTGTGTGTGGCTGTGTCTCTTTGTGTCTCTTTGTGTCTGTGTGTGGCTGTGTGTCTTTGTGTCTGTGTGTGGCTGTGTGTGTGGCTGTGTGTGTGGCTGTGTGTGTGGCTGTGTGTGTGGCTGTGTGTGTGGCTTTGTGTCTGTGTGTCTTTGCGTCTCTTTGTGTCTCTGTGTCTTTGTGGCTCTTTGTGTCTTTGTGTCTTTGTCTGTGTGTGTGTGTGGCTGTGTCTGTGTGTGTGTGTGGCTGTGTCTGTGTGTGTGTGGCTGTGTCTGTGTGTGTGTGGCTGTGTCTGTGTGTGTGCGGCTGTGTCTGTGTGTGCGGCTGTGTCTGTGTGTGTGTGGCTGTGTCTCTTTGTGTCTCTTTGTGTGTCTGTGGCTGTGTGTCTTTGTGGCTGTGTGTCTTTGTGTGTGTGTGGCTGTGTCTCTTTGTGTGTGTGTGTGTGTGTGTGTGGCTGTGTGTCTGTGTGTCTGTGTCTGTGTGTGTGTGGCTGTGTCTCTCTGTGTCTGTGAGTGTGTCTCTTTGTGTCTGTGTGTGTGTGGCTGTGTCTGTGTGTGTGTGGCTGTGTGTCTTTGTGTCTCTTTGTGTCTGTGTATGTGTGTGTGTGGCTGTGTGTCTTTGTGTCTCTTTGTGTCTGTGTGTGTGTGTGTGTGGCTGTGTGTCTTTGTGTCTCTTTGTGGCTGTGTGTGCGTGTGTGTGGCTGTGTGTCTTTGTGTCTCTTTGTGGCTGTGTGTC
The DNA here is from genome assembly GCF_017639515.1 of Carcharodon carcharias. Taxonomy (NCBI): domain Eukaryota; kingdom Metazoa; phylum Chordata; class Chondrichthyes; order Lamniformes; family Lamnidae; genus Carcharodon; species Carcharodon carcharias. The sequence continues at coordinate 135,485,862 of NC_054481.1, forward strand.
TTTGTGTCTGTGTCTTTGTGTCTGTGTGTGTGTGTCTGTGTGTGTGTGTCTGTGTGTGTGTGTGTGTCTGTGTGTGTGTGTGTCTGTGTGTGTGTGTGTCTGTGTGTGTGTATCTGTGTGTGTGTGTCTTTGTGTCTCTTTGTGGCTGTGTGTCTTTGTGTCTGTGTGTGTGTGTGTGTGTGTGTGTGTCTGTGTGTGTGTGTCTGTGTGTGTGTGTCTGTGTGTCTGTGTGTGGCTGTGTGTGTGTGTGTGTGTGTGTGTGTGTGTGTGTGTGTGTGTGTGTGTGTCTTTGTGTCTGCGTGTGGCTGTGTGTCTTTGTGTCTGTGTGTGGCTGTGTGTCTTTGTGTCTGTGTGTGTGGCTGTGTGTCTTTGTGTCTGTGTGTGGCTGTGTGTCTTTGTGTCTGTGTGTGGCTGTGTGTCTTTGTGTTTCTTTGTGTCTGTGTGTGTGTGGCTGTGTATCTTTGTGTCTCTTTGTGTCTGTGTGTGTGGGGCTGTGTGTCTTTGTGTCTCTTTGTGTCTGTGTGTGGCTGTGTGTCTTTGTGTCTGTGTCTCTTTGTGTCTCTTTGTGTCTCTTTGTGTCTGTGTGTGGCTGTGTGTCTCTGTGTCTGTGTGTGTGTGTGTGTGTGTGTGTGTGGCTGTGTCTCTTTGTGTCTCTTTGTGTGTGTGTGTGGCTGTGTCTCTTTGTGTCTTTGTGTGTGTGTGTGTGTGTGTGTGTGTCTGTGTGTGGCTGTGTCTCTTTGTGTCTGTGTGTGGCTGTGTGTCTTTGTGTCTGTGTGTGTCTGTGTGTGGCTGTGTGTGTAGCTTTGTGTCTGTGTGTCTTTGCGTCTCTTTGTGTCTGTGTGTCTTTGTGGCTCTTTGTGTCTGTGTGTCTTTGTGGCTCTTTGTGTCTTTGTGTCTTTGTGTGTGTGTGTGTGTGTGTGGCTGTCTGTGTGTGTGTGGCTGCTTCTCTTTGTGTCTCTTTGTGTCTGTGTGTGTGTGGCTCTGTGTCTTTGTGTGTGTGGCTGTGTGTGTGTGTGTGTGTGGCTGTGTGTCTTTGTGTCTGTGTGTGTGTGTGTGTGTGTGTGTGTGTGGCTGTGTGTCTTTGTGTCTCTTTATGGCTGTGTGTCTTTGTGTCTGTGTGTGTGGCTGTGTGTCTTTGTGTCTCTTTGTGTCTGTGTGTGTGTGTGTGTGCGTGTGTGTATTTGTGTGCCTGTGTGTGTGTGTGTGTGTGTGCCTGTGTGTGTGTGTGTGTGTGGCTGTCTGTCTTTGTGTCGCTGTGTGTGTGTGGCTGTGTGTGTGTGGCTGTGTGTGTGTGGCTGTGTGTCTTTGTGTCTGTGTTTGTGTGGCTGTGTGTGTGTGTGTGTGTGTGTCTGTGTGTGTGTGTCTGTGTGTGTGTGTCTGTGTGTGTGTGTGTCTGTGTGTGTCTGTGTCTGTGTGTGTCTGTGTCTGTGTATGTCTGTGTCTGTGTGTGGCTGTGTGTCTTTGTGTCTCTTTGTGTCTGTGTGTGTGTCTCTTTGTGTCTCTTTGTGTATGTGTATGTGCGGCTGTGTGTCTTTGTGTCTCTTTGTGTCTGTGTGTGCGGGGCTGTGTGCCTTTGTGTCTGTGTGTGTGTGTGTGTGTGGCTGTGTGTCTTTGTGTCTGTGTCTCTGTGTGTGTGTGTGTGTGTGTGGCTGTGTGTCTTTGTGTCTCTTTATGGCTGTGTGTCTTTGTGTCTGTGTGTGTGGCTGTGTGTCTTTGTGTCTCTTTATGGCTGTGTGTCTTTGTGTCTGTGTGTGTGGCTGTGTGTCTTTGTGTCTCTTTGTGTCTGTGTGTGTATGTGTGTGCCTGTGTGTGTGTATGTGTGTGCCTGTGTGTGTGTGTGTGTATGTGCCTGTGTATGTGCCTGTGTGTGTGTGCCTGTGTGTGTGTGGCTGTGTGTGTGTGGCTGTGTGTGTGTGTGTGTGTCTGTGTCTGTGTCTGTGTGTGTGTGTGTCTGTGTGTGGCTGTGTGTCTTTGTGTCTGTGTGTGTGTGTGTGTGTGTGTGTGTGGCTGTGTGTCTTTGTGTCTCTTTATGGCTGTGTGTCTTTGTGTCTGTGTGTGTCTGTGTGTGTCTGTGTGTGTCTGTGTGTGCCTGTGTGTGTGCCTGTGTGTGTGTTTGTGTGTGCCTGTGTGTGTGTGTGTGCCTGTGTGTGTGTGTGTGTGTGGCTGTGTGTGTGTGTGTGTGTGCCTGTGTGTGTGTGTGTGTGTGTGGCTGTGTGTGTGTGGCTGTGTGTGTGTGTGGCTGTGTGTGTGTGGCTGTGTGTCTTTTGTCTGTGTGTGTGTGTGTGTGTGTGTGTGGCTGTGTCTCTTTGTGTCTCTTTGTGGCTGTGTCTCTTTGTGTCTCTTTGTGGCTGTGTGTCTTTGTGTCTGTGTCTGTGTGTGGCTGTGTCTCTTTGTGTCTCTTTGTGTCTCTTTGTGTCTCTTTGTGTCTGTGTGTGGCTGTGTGTCATTGTGTCTCTTTGTGTCTGTGTGTGTTTGGCTGTGTGTCTTTGTGTCTCTTTGTGTCTGTGTCTGTGTGTGTGGCTGTGTGTCTTTGTGTCTCTTTGTGTCTGTGTCTGTGTGTGTGGCTGTGTGTCTTTGTGTCTCTTTGTGTCTGTGTCTGTGTGTGTGGCTGTGTGCCTTTGTGTCTGTGTCTGTGTCTGTGTCTGTGTGTGTGGCTGTGTCTCTTTGTGTGTCTTTGTGTCTTTGTGGCTGTGTGTCTTTGTGTGTGTGTGGCTGTGTGTCTGTGTCTGTGTGTGTGTGTGTGGCTGTGTCTCTTTGTGTCTGTGTGTGTGTCTCTTTGTCTCTTTGTGTCTCTTTGTGTCTCTTTGTGTGTCTTTGTGTGTCTTTGTGTGTCTGTGTGTGTGTCTGTGTGTGTGTCTGTGTGTGTGTCTGTGTGTGTGTCTGTGTGTGTGGCTGTGTGTGTGGCTGTGTGTCTGTGTCTGTGAGTGTGTGGCTGTGTCTCTCTGTGTCTGTGTGTGTGTCTCTTTGTGTCTGTGTGTGTGTGGCTGTGTCTCTTTGTGTCTGTGTGTGGCTGTGTGTCTTTGTGTCTCTTTGTGTCTGTGTGTGTGGCTGTGTCTCTTTGTGGCTGTGTGTCTTTGTGTCTGTGTCTGTGTGTGTGGGACTGTGTCTCTTTGTGTCTGTGTGTGAGTGGCTGTGTGTCTTTGTGTCTCTTTGTGTCTGTGTGTGTGTGTGTGTGGCTGTGTCTCTTTGTGTCTCTTTGTGGCTGTGTCTCTTTGTGTCTCTTTGTGGCTGTGTGTCTTTGTGTCTGTGTCTGTGTGTGGCTGTGTCTCTTTGTGTCTCTTTGTGTCTCTTTGTGTCTCTTTGTGTCTCTTTGTGTCTGTGTGTGGCTGTGTGTCATTGTGTCTCTTTGTGTCTGTGTGTGTTTGGCTGTGTGTCTTTGTGTCTCTTTGTGTCTGTGTCTGTGTGTGTGGCTGTGTGTCTTTGTGTCTCTTTGTGTCTGTGTCTGTGTGTGTGGCTGTGTGTCTTTGTGTCTCTTTGTGTCTGTGTCTGTGTGTGTGGCTGTGTGCCTTTGTGTCTGTGTCTGTGTCTGTGTGTGTGGCTGTGTCTCTTTGTGTGTCTTTGTGTCTTTGTGGCTGTGTGTCTTTGTGTGTGTGTGGCTGTGTGTCTGTGTCTGTGTGTGTGTGTGTGGCTGTGTCTCTTTGTGTCTGTGTGTGTGTCTCTTTGTCTCTTTGTCTCTTTGTGTCTCTTTGTGTCTCTTTGTGTCTCTTTGTGTGTCTTTGTGTGTCTTTGTGGCTGTGTGTCTGTGTGTGTGTCTGTGTGTCTGTGTGTGTGGCTGTGTGGCTGTGTGTGTGGCTGTGTGGCTGTGTGTGTGGCTGTGTGTCTGTGTCTGTGAGTGTGTGGCTGTGTCTCTCTGTGTCTGTGTGTGTGTCTCTTTGTGTCTGTGTGTGTGTGGCTGTGTCTCTTTGTGTCTCTTTGTGTCTGTGTGTGTGTGGCTGTGTCTCTTTGTGTCTGTGTGTGTGTGGCTGTGTGTCTTTGTGTTTCTTTGTGGCTGTGTGTCTTTGTGTCTGTGTGTGTCTGTGTGTGTCTGTGTGTGGCTGTGTGTGGCTGTGTGTGGCTGTGTGTGGCTGTGTGTCTTTGCGTCTGTGTGTGGCTGTGTGTCTTTGCGTCTGTGTGTGGCTGTGTGACTTTGCGTCTGTGTGTGGCTGTGTGTCTTTGCGTCTGTGTGTGGCTGTGTGTCTTTGTGTTTCTTTGTGTCTGTGTGTGTGTGGCTGTGTATCTTTGTGTCTCTTTGTGTCTCTTTGTGTCTGTGTGTGTGGGGCTGTGTCTCTTTGTGTCTCTTTGTGTCTCTTTGTGTCTCTTTGTGTCTGTGTGTGTGGGGCTGTGTCTCTTTGTGTCTCTTTGTGTCTCTTTGTGTCTGTGTGTGTGGGGCTGTGTCTCTTTGTGTCTCTTTGTGTCTCTTTGTGTCTCTTTGTGTCTGTGTGTGTGGGGCTGTGTCTCTTTGTGTCTCTTTGTGTCTCTTTGTGTCTCTTTGTGTCTCTTTGTGTCTCTTTGTGTCTCTTTGTGTCTGTGTGTGTGGGGCTGTGTCTCTTTGTGTCTCTTTGTGTCTCTTTGTGTCTCTTTGTGTCTCTTTGTGTCTCTTTGTGTCTGTGTGTGTGGGGCTGTGTCTCTTTGTGTCTCTTTGTGTCTCTTTGTGTCTCTTTGTGTCTCTTTGTGTCTGTGTGTGTGGGGCTGTGTCTCTTCGTGTCTCTTCGTGTCTCTTCGTGTCTCTTCGTGTCTCTTCGTGTCTCTTTGTGTCTGTGTGTGTCTGTTTGTTTGTGGCTGTGTGTCTGTGTGTGTGTGGCTATGTCTCTTTGTGTCTGTGTGTGTCTGTGTGTGTCTGTGTGTGTCTGCCTGTGTGTGGCTGTGTGTCTTTGCGTCTGTGTGTCTTTGTGTGTCTTTGTGTGTCTGTGTGTGGCTGTGTCTCTTTGTGTCTCTTTGTGTCTCTTTGTGTCTCTTTGTGTCTCTTTGTGTCTGTGTGTGGCTGTATCTCTTTGTGTCTGTGTGTGTGTGTGTGGCTGTGTCTCTTTGTGGCTGTGTCTCTTTGTGGCTGTGTGTCTTTGTGTCTCTTTGTGTTTGTGTCTCTTTGTGGCTGTGTCTGTGTGTGTGGGGCTGTGTCTCTTTGTGTCTGTGTGTGTGGGGCTGTGTCTCTTTGTGTCTCTTTGTGTGTGTGTGTGAGTGGCTGTGTGTCTTTGTGTCTCTTTGTGTCTGTGTGTGTGTGTGTGTGTGGCTGTGTCTCTTTGTGTCTATTGTGGCTGTGTCTCTTTGTGTCTATTGTGGCTGTGTGTCTTTGTGTCTCTTTGTGGCTGTGTGTCTTTGTGTCTGTCTGTGTCTGTGTGTCTGTGTCTGTGTGTCTGTGTGTGGCTGTGTGTCTTTGTTTCTGTGTGTGGTTGT
>NC_054481.1:135496231-135498731 GCF_017639515.1 Carcharodon carcharias
CTGTGTGTGGCTGTGTGTCTTTGTGTTTCTTTGTGTCTGTGTGTGTGTGGCTGTGTCTCTTTGTGTCTCTTTGTGTCTCTTTGTGTCTGTGTGTGTGTGGCTGTGTTTCTTTGTGTCTGTTTCTCTTTGTGTCTGTGTGTGGCTGTGTGTCTGTGTGTCTGTGTGTGTGTGGCTGTGTGTCTGTGTGTGTGTGTGTGGCTATGTCTCTTTGTGTCTGTGTGTGTGTGTGGGTGGGTGTGTGTGTGGGTGTGTGTGTGTGGCTGTGTGTCTGTGTGTCTGTCTGTCTGTGTGTGGCTGTGTCTCTTTGCGTCTGTGTGTCTTTGTGTGTCTGTGTGTGGCTGTGTCTCTTTGTGTCTCTTTGTGTCTGTGTGTGTGTGGCTTTGTGTCTTTGTGTCTTTGTGTCTGTGTGTGTGTGTGTGTGGCTGTGTCTCTTTGTGTCTCTTTGTGTTTGTGTGTGGCTGTGTGTCTTTGTGTGTGTGTGGCTGTGTGTCTTTGTGTCTCTTTGTGTCTGTGTCTGTGTGTGTGGCTGTGTGTCTTTGTGTGTCTTTGTGTCTTTGTGGCTGTGTGTCTTTGTGTGTGTGTGGCTGTGTGTCTGTGTCTGTGTGTGTGTGTGGCTGTGTCTCTTTGTGTGTCTTTGTGTCTTTGTGGCTGTGTGTCTTTGTGTGTGTGTGGCTGTGTGTCTGTGTCTGTGTGTGTGTGTGGCTGTGTCTGTTTGTGTGTCTTTGTGTCTTTGTGGCTGTGTGTCTTTGTGTGTGTGTGGCTGTGTGTCTGTGTCTGTGTGTGTGTGTGGCTGTGTCTCTTTGTGTCTGTGTGTGTGTCTCTTTGTCTCTTTGTGTCTGTGTGTCTCTTTGTGTCTGTGTGTCTCTTTGTGGTTCTTTGTGGTTCTTTGTGGTTCTTTGGGTGTCTTTGTGTGTCTTTGTGTCTCTTTGTGTGTCTGTGGCTGTGTGTCTTTGTGGCTGTGTGTCTTTGTGTGTGTGTGGCTGTGTGTGTGGCTGTGTCTCTTTGTGTGTGTGTGTGTGTGTGTGTGTGTGTGTGTGTGTGTGTCTGTGTGTATGGCTGTGTGTCTGTGTCTGTGTGTGTGTGGCTGTGTCTCTCTGTGTCTGTGTGTGTGTCTCTTTGTGTCTGTGTGTGTGTGGCTGTGTCTCTTTGTGTCTCTTTGTGTCTGTGTGTGGCTGTATGTCTTTGTGTCTCTTTGTGTCTGTGTGTGGCTGTGTGTCTTTGTATCTGTGTGTCTGTGTGTCTGTGTGTGGCTGTGTGTGTGTGTCTTTGTGTCTGTGTGTGGCTGTGTGTCTTTGTGTCTGTGTGTGGCTGTGTGTCTTTGTGTTTCTTTGTGTCTGTGTGTGTGTGGCTGTGTATCTTTGTGTCTCTTTGTGTCTCTTTGTGTCTGTGTGTGTGGGGCTGTGTCTCTTTGTGTCTCTTTGTGTCTGTGTGTGTCTGTGTGTGTGTGGCTGTGTGTCTGTGTGTGTGTGGCTATGTCTCTTTGTGTCTGTGTGTGTCTGTGTGTGTCTGTGTGTGTCTGTGTGTGGCTGTGTCTCTTTGTGTCTGTGTGTCTTTGTGTGTCTGTGTGTGGCTGTGTCTCTTTGTGTCTCTTTGTGTCTCTTTGTGTCTCTTTGTGTCTCTTTGTGTCTCTTTGTATCTGTGTGTGGCTGTGTCTCTTTGTGTCTGTGTGTGTGTGTGTGTGGCTGTGTCTCTTTGTGGCTGTGTGTCTTTGTGTCTCTTTGTGTTTGTGTCTCTTTGTGGCTGTGTCTGTGTGTGTGGGGCTGTGTCTCTTTGTGTCTGTGTGTGTGGGGCTGTGTCTCTTTGTGTCTCTTTCTGTGTGTGTGTGAGTGGCTGTGTGTCTTTGTGTCTCTTTGTGTCTGTGTGTGTGTGTGTGGCTGTGTGTCTTTGTGTCTCTTTGTGTCTGTGTGTGTTTGGCTGTGTGTCTTTGTGTCTCTTTGTGTCTGTGTCTGTGTGTGTGGCTGTGTGTCTTTGTGTCTCTTTGTGTCTGTCTGTGTCTGTGTGTCTGTGTCTTTGTTTCTGTGTGTGGCTGTGTGTCTTTGTTTCTGTGTGTGGCTGTGTGTCTTTGTTTCTGTGTGTGGCTGTGTGTCTTTGTGTCTGTGTGTGGCTGTGTGTCTTTGTGTTTCTTTGTGTCTGTGTGTGTGGGGCTGTGTCTCTTTGTGTCTCTTTGTGTGTGTGTGTGAGTGGCTGTGTGTCTTTGTGTCTCTTTGTGTCTGTGTGTGTGTGTGTGTGTGTGGCTGTGTCTCTTTGTGGCTGTGTCTCTTTGTGTCTCTTTGTGTGTGTGTGTGAGTGGCTGTGTGTCTTTGTGTCTCTTTGTGTCTGTGTGTGTGTGTGTGTGGCTGTGTCTCTTTGAGTCTCTTTGTGGGTGTGTCTCTTTGTGGCTGTGTGTCTTTGTGTCTGTGTCTGTGTGTGGCTGTGTCTCTTTGTGTCTCTTTGTGTCTCTTTGTGTCTGTGTGTGGCTGTGTGTCATTGTGTCTCTTTGTGTCTGTGTGTGTTTGGCTGT
>NC_054481.1:135501231-135503731 GCF_017639515.1 Carcharodon carcharias
GTCTGTGTGTGTCTGTGTGTGTCTGTGTGTGTCTGTGTGTGGCTGTGTGTGGCTGTGTGTGGCTGTGTCTGTGTGTGTCTGTGTGTGTCTGTGTGTGGCTGTGTGTCTTGCGTCTGTGTGTGGCTGTGTGTCTTTGCGTCTGTGTGTGGCTGTGTGTCTTTGTGTTTCTTTGTGTCTGTGTGTGTGTGGCTGTGTATCTTTGTGTCTCTTTGTGTCTCTTTGTGTCTGTGTGTGTGGGGCTGTGTCTCTTTGTGTCTCTTTGTGTCTGTGTGTGTCTGTGTGTGTGTGGCTGTGTGTCTGTGTGTGTGTGGCTATGTCTCTTTGTGTCTGTGTGTGTCTGTGTGTGTCTGTGTGTGTCTGTGTGTGTCTGTCTGTGTGTGGCTGTGTCTCTTTGTGTCTGTGTGTCTTTGTGTGTCTGTGTGTGGCTGTGTCTCTTTGTGTCTCTTTGTGTCTCTTTGTGTCTCTTTGTGTCTCTTTGTGTCTGTGTGTGGCTGTGTCTCTTTGTGTCTGTGTGTGTGTGTGTGGCTGTGTCTCTTTGTGGCTGTGTGTCTTTGTGTCTCTTTGTGTTTGTGTCTCTTTGTGGCTGTGTCTGTGTGTGTGGGGCTGTGTCTCTTTGTGTCTGTGTGTGTGGGGCTGTGTCTCTTTGTGTCTCTTTGTGTGTGTGGGTGAGTGGCTGTGTGTCTTTGTGTCTCTTTGTGTCTGTGTGTGTGTGTGTGTGGCTGTGTGTCTTTGTGTCTCTTTGTGTCTGTGTGTGTTTGGCTGTGTGTCTTTGTGTCTCTTTGTGTCTGTGTCTGTGTGTGTGGCTGTGTGTCTTTGTGTCTCTTTGTGTCTGTCTGTGTCTGTGTGTCTGTGTCTGTGTGTCTGTGTGTGGCTGTGTGTCTTTGTTTCTGTGTGTGGCTGTGTGTCTTTGTTTCTGTGTGTGGCTGTGTGTCTTTGTGTCTGTGTGTGGCTGTGTGTCTTTGTGTTTCTTTGTGTCTGTGTGTGTGGGGCTGTGTCTCTTTGTGTCTCTTTGTGTATGTGTGTGAGTGGCTGTGTGTCTTTGTGTCTCTTTGTGTCTGTGTGTGTGTGTGTGTGTGTGTGTGGCTGTGTCTCTTTGTGGCTGTGTCTCTTTGTGTCTCTTTGTGTGTGTGTGTGAGTGGCTGTGTGTCTTTGTGTCTCTTTGTGTCTGTGTGTGTGTGTGTGTGTGGCTGTGTCTCTTTGAGTCTCTTTGTGGGTGTGTCTCTTTGTGGCTGTGTGTCTTTGTGTCTGTGTCTGTGTGTGGCTGTGTCTCTTTGTGTCTCTTTGTGTCTCTTTGTGTCTGTGTGTGGCTGTGTGTCATTGTGTCTCTTTGTGTCTGTGTGTGTTTGGCTGTGTGTCTTTGTGTCTGTGTCTGTGTGTGTGGCTGTGTGTCTTTGTGTCTCTTTGTGTCTGTGTCTGTGTGTGTGGCTGTGTGTCTTTGTGTCTCTTTGTGTCTGTGTCTGTGTGTGTGGCTGTGTGCCTTTGTGTCTGTGTCTGTGTCTGTGTGTGTGGCTGTGTCTCTTTGTGTGTCTTTGTGTCTTTGTAGCTGTGTGTCTTTGTGTGTGTGTGGCTGTGTGTCTGTGTCTGTGTGTGTGTGTGTGGCTGTGTCTCTTTGTGTCTGTGTGTGTGTCTCTTTGTCTCTTTGTGTGTCTTTGTGTCTCTTTGTGTGTCTTTGTGTGTCTTTGTGTGTCTTTGTGTGTCTGTGTGGCTGTGTGTCTTTGTGGCTGTGTGTCTTTGTGGCTGTGTGTCTGTGTGTGTGGCTGTGTGTCTGTGTGTGTGGCTGTATGTCTTTGTGTCTGTGTCTGGGTGTGTGGCTGTGTGTGTGGGTGTGGCTGTGTGTCTTTGTGTCTCTTTATGGCTGTGTGTCTTTGTGTCTGTGTGTGTGGCTGTGTCTCTTTGTGTCTCTTTGTGTCTGTGTGTCTGTGTGTGTGTGTGCGTGTGTGTATGTGTGTGCCTGTGTGTGTGTGTGTGTGCCTTTGTGTGTGTGTGTGTGCCTGTGTGTGTGTGTGCCTTTGTGTGTGTGTGTGTGCCTGTGTGTGTGTGTGTGTGGCTGTCTGTCTTTGTGTGTGTGTGTGTGTGTGTGTGTGTGTGTGTGTGTGTGGCTGTGTGTGTGTGGCTGTGTGTCTTTGTGTCTGTGTGTGTGTGGCTGTGTGTCTTTGTGTCTGTGTGTGTGTGTGTCTGTGTCTGTGTGTGTCTGTGTGTGGCTGTCTGTTTTTGTGTCTGTGTGTGTGGCTGTGTGTCTTTGTGTTTCTTTGTGTGTGTGTGTGTGTCTCTTTGTGTCTCTTTGTGTATGTGTATGTGGGGCTGTGTGTCTTTGTGTCTCTTTGTGTCTGTGTGTGTGGGGCTGTGTGCCTTTGTGTCTGTGTCTGTGTGCGTGTGTGTGTGTGTGTGGCTGTGTGTCTTTGTGTCTGTGTCTGTGTGTGTGTGTGTGTGTGTGTGGCTGTGTGTCTTTGTGTCTCTTTATGGCTGTGTGTCTGTGTGTGTATGTGTGTGCCTGTGTGTG
>NC_054481.1:135506231-135511231 GCF_017639515.1 Carcharodon carcharias
TGTGTCTGTGTCTGTGTATGTCTGTGTCTGTGTGTGGCTGTGTGTCTTTGTGTCTCTTTGTGTCTGTGTGTGTGTCTCTTTGTGTCTCTTTGTGTATGTGTATGTGTGGCTGTGTGTCTTTGTGTCTCTTTGTGTCTGTGTGTGTGGGGCTGTGTCTCTTTGTGTCTCTTTGTGTCTGTGTGTGTCTGTGTGTGTGTGGCTGTGTGTCTGTGTGTGTGTGGCTGTGTCTCTTTGTGTCTGTGTGTCTTTGTGTGTCTGTGTGTGGCTGTGTCTCTTTGTGTCTCTTTGTGTCTCTTTGTGTCTCTTTGTGTCTCTTTGTGTCTGTGTGTGGCTGTGTCTCTTTGTGTCTGTGTGTGTGTGTGTGGCTGTGTCTCTTTGTGGCTGTGTGTCTTTGTGTCTCTTTGTGTTTGTGTCTCTTTGTGGCTGTGTCTGTGTGTGTGGGGCTGTGTCTCTTTGTGTCTGTGTGTGTGGGGCTGTGTCTCTTTGTGTCTCTTTGTGTGTGTGTGTGAGTGGCTGTGTGTCTTTGTGTCTCTTTGTGTCTGTGTGTGTTTGGCTGTGTGTCTTTGTGTCTCTTTGTGTCTGTGTCTGTGTGTGTGGCTGTGTGTCTTTCTGTCTCTTTGTGTCTGTCTGTGTCTGTGTGAATGTGTCTGTGTGTCTGTGTGTGGCTGTGTGTCTTTGTTTCTGTGTGTGGCTGTGTGTCTTTGTTTCTGTGTGTGGCTGTGTGTCTTTGTGTCTGTGTGTGGCTGTGTGTCTTTGTGTTTCTTTGTGTCTGTGTGTGTGGGGCTGTGTCTCTTTGTGTCTCTTTGTGTGTGTGTGTGAGTGGCTGTGTGTCTTTGTGTCTCTTTGTGTCTGTGTGTGTGTGTGTGTGTGTGTGGCTGTGTCTCTTTGTGGCTGTGTCTCTTTGTGTCTCTTTGTGTGTGTGTGTGAGTGGCTGTGTGTCTTTGTGTCTCTTTGTGTCTGTGTGTGTGTGTGTGTGTGGCTGTGTCTCTTTGAGTCTCTTTGTGGGTGTGTCTCTTTGTGGCTGTGTGTCTTTGTGTCTGTGTCTGTGTGTGGCTGTGTCTCTTTGTGTCTCTTTGTGTCTCTTTGTGTCTGTGTGTGGCTGTGTGTCATTGTGTCTCTTTGTGTCTGTGTGTGTTTGGCTGTGTGTCTTTGTGTCTGTGTCTGTGTGTGTGGCTGTGTGTCTTTGTGTCTCTTTGTGTCTGTGTCTGTGTGTGTGGCTGTGTGTCTTTGTGTCTCTTTGTGTCTGTGTCTGTGTGTGTGGCTGTGTGCCTTTGTGTCTGTGTCTGTGTCTGTGTGTGTGGCTGTGTCTCTTTGTGTGTCTTTGTGTCTTTGTAGCTGTGTGTCTTTGTGTGTGTGTGGCTGTGTGTCTGTGTCTGTGTGTGTGTGTGTGGCTGTGTCTCTTTGTGTCTGTGTGTGTGTCTCTTTGTCTCTTTGTCTCTTTGTGTCTCTTTGTGTCTCTTTGTGTGTCTTTGTGTGTCTTTGTGTGTCTGTGTGGCTGTGTGTCTTTGTGGCTGTGTGTCTTTGTGGCTGTGTGTCTGTGTGTGTGGCTGTGTGTCTGTGTGTGTGGCTGTATGTCTTTGTGTCTGTGTCTGGGTGTGTGGCTGTGTGTGTGGGTGTGGCTGTGTGTCTTTGTGTCTCTTTATGGCTGTGTGTCTTTGTGTCTGTGTGTGTGGCTGTGTCTCTTTGTGTCTCTTTGTGTCTGTGTGTCTGTGTGTGTGTGTGCGTGTGTGTATGTGTGTGCCTGTGTGTGTGTGTGTGTGCCTTTGTGTGTGTGTGTGTGCCTGTGTGTGTGTGTGTGCCTTTGTGTGTGTGTGTGTGCCTGTGTGTGTGTGTGTGTGGCTGTCTGTCTTTGTGTGTGTGTGTGTGTGTGTGTGTGTGTGTGTGTGTGTGTGTGTGGCTGTGTGTGTGTGGCTGTGTGTCTTTGTGTCTGTGTGTGTGTGGCTGTGTGTCTTTGTGTCTGTGTGTGTGTGTGTCTGTGTCTGTGTGTGTCTGTGTGTGGCTGTCTGTTTTTGTGTCTGTGTGTGTGGCTGTGTGTCTTTGTGTTTCTTTGTGTGTGTGTGTGTGTCTCTTTGTGTCTCTTTGTGTATGTGTATGTGGGGCTGTGTGTCTTTGTGTCTCTTTGTGTCTGTGTGTGTGGGGCTGTGTGCCTTTGTGTCTGTGTCTGTGTGCATGTGTGTGTGTGTGTGGCTGTGTGTCTTTGTGTCTGTGTCTGTGTGTGTGTGTGTGTGTGTGTGGCTGTGTGTCTTTGTGTCTCTTTATGGCTGTGTGTCTGTGTGTGTATGTGTGTGCCTGTGTGTGTGTATGTGTGTGCCTGTGTGTGTGTGTGTGTGTGTGTGTGTGTGTGTGTGTGTGTGTGTGTGTGTGTGTGTGTGTACCTGTGTGTGTGTGTGGCTGTCTGTCTTTGTGTCTTTGTGTCGGTGTGTGTGTGTGTGGCTGTGTCTCTTTGTGTCTCTTTGTGGCTGTGTGGCTGTGTGTCTTTGTGTTTCTTTGTGTCTGTGTGTTTGTGGCTGTGTATCTTTGTGTCTCTTTGTGTCTCTTTGTGTCTGTGTGTGTGTGGCTGTGTGTCTTTGTGTCTGTTTCTCTTTGTGTCTGTGTGTGGCTGTGTGTCTGTGTGTCTGTGTGTGTGTGGCTGTGTGTCTGTGTGTGTGTGTGTGGCTATGTCTCTTTGTGTCTGTGTGTGTGTGTGGGTGTGTGTGTGAGTGTGTGTGTGTGGCTGTGTGTCTGTGTGTCTGTCTGTCTGTGTGTGGCTGTGTCTCTTTGCGTCTGTGTGTCTTTGTGTGTCTGTGTGTGGCTGTGTCTCTTTGTGTCTCTTTGTGTCTGTGTGTGTGTGGCTTTGTGTCTTTGTGTCTTTGTGTCTGTGTGTGTGTGTGTGGCTGTGTCTCTTTGTGTCTCTTTGTGTCTGTGTGTGGCTGTGTGTCTTTGTGTGTGTGTGGCTGTGTGTCTTTGTGTCTCTTTGTGTCTGTGTCTGTGTGTGTGGCTGTGTGTCTGTGTGTGTCTTTGTGTCTTTGTGGCTGTGTGTCTTTGTGTGTGTGTGGCTGTGTGTCTGTGTCTGTGTGTGTGTGTGGCTGTGTCTCTTTGTGTGTCTTTGTGTCTTTGTGGCTGTGTGTCTTTGTGTGTGTGTGGCTGTGTGTCTGTGTCTGTGTGTGTGTGTGGCTGTGTCTCTTTGTGTGTCTTTGTGTCTTTGTGGCTGTGTGTCTTTGTGTGTGTGTGGCTGTGTGTCTGTGTCTGTGTGTGTGTGTGGCTGTGTCTCTTTGTGTCTGTGTGTGTGTCTCTTTGTCTCTTTGTGTCTGTGTGTCTCTTTGTGTCTGTGTGTCTCTTTGTGGTTCTTTGTGGTTCTTTGTGGTTCTTTGGGTGTCTTTGTGTGTCTTTGTGTCTCTTTGTGTGTCTGTGGCTGTGTGTCTTTGTGGCTGTGTGTCTTTGTGTGTGTGTGGCTGTGTGTCTGTGTGTGTGGCTGTGTCTCTTTGTGTGTGTGTGTGTGTGTGTGTGTGTGTGTCTGTGTGTATGGCTGTGTGTCTGTGTCTGTGTGTGTGTGGCTGTGTCTCTCTGTGTCTGTGTGTGTGTCTCTTTGTGTCTGTGTGTGTGTGGCTGTGTCTCTTTGTGTCTCTTTGTGTCTGTGTGTGGCTGTATGTCTTTGTGTCTCTTTGTGTCTGTGTGTGGCTGTGTGTCTTTGTATCTGTGTGTCTGTGTGTCTGTGTGTGGCTGTGTGTGTGTGTCTTTGTGTCTGTGTGTGGCTGCGTGTCTTTGTGTCTGTGTGTGGCTGTGTGTCTTTGTGTCTGTGTGTGGCTGTGTGTCTTTGTGTTTCTTTGTGTCTGTGTGTGTGTGGCTGTGTATCTTTGTGTCTCTTTGTGTCTCTTTGTGTCTGTGTGTGTGGGGCTGTGTCTCTTTGTGTCTCTTTGTGTCTGTGTGTGGCTGTATGTCTTTGTGTCTCTTTGTGTCTGTGTGTGGCTGTGTGTCTTTGTATCTGTGTGTCTGTGTGTCTGTGTCTGTCTGTGTCTGTGTGTCTGTGTGTCTGTGTGTGGCTGTGTGTCTTTGTGTCTGTGTGTGGCTGTGTGTCTTTGTGTTTCTTTGTGTCTGTGTGTGTGTGGCTGTGTATCTTTGTGTCTCTTTGTGTCTGTGTGTGTGGGGCTGTGTGTCTTTGTGTCTCTTTGTGTCTGTGTGTGGCTGTGTGTCTTTGTGTCTGTGTCTCTTTGTGTCTCTTTGTGTCTGTGTGTGGCTGTGTGTCTCTGTGTCTGTGTGTGTGTGTGTGTGTGTGTGTGTGGCTGTGTCTCTTTGTGTCTCTTTGTGTGTTTGTGTGGCTGTGTCTCTTTGTGTCGTTGTGTGTGTGTGTGTGTGTGTGTGTCTGTGTGTGGCTGTGTCTCTTTGTGTCTGTGTGTGGCTGTGTGTCTTTGTGTCTGTGTGTGTCTGTGTGTGGCTGTGTGTGTAGCTTTGTGTCTGTGTGTCTTTGCGTCTCTTTGTGTCTGTGTGTCTTTGTGGCTCTTTGTGTCTTTGTGTCTTTGTGTGTGTGTGTGTGTGTGTGGCTGTCTGTGTGTGTGTGGCTGTTTCTCTTTGTGTCTCTTTGTGTCTGTGTGTGTGTGGCTCTGTGTCTTTGTGTGTGTGGCTGTGTGTGTGTGTGTGTGTGGCTGTGTGTCTTTGTGTCTCTTTGTGTCTGTGTCTGTGTGTGTGGCTGTGTGTCTTTGTGTGTGTGTGGCTGTGTCTCTTTGCGTCTGTGTGTCTTTGTGTGTCTGTGTGTGGCTGTGTCTCTTTGTGTCTCTTTGTGTCTGTGTGTGTGTGGCTTTGTGTCTTTGTGTCTTTGTGTCTGTGTGTGTGTGTGTGGCTGTGTCTCTTTGTGTCTCTTTGTGTCTGTGTGTGGCTGTGTGTCTTTGTGTGTGTGTGGCTGTGTGTCTTTGTGTCTCTTTGTGTCTGTGTCTGTGTGTGTGGCTGTGTGTCTTTGTGTGTCTTTGTGTCTTTGTGGCTGTGTGTCTTTGTGTGTGTGTGGCTGTGTGTCTGTGTCTGTGTGTGTG
>NC_054481.1:135518731-135521231 GCF_017639515.1 Carcharodon carcharias
CTGTGTCTCTCTGTGTCTGTGTGTGTGTCTCTTTGTGTCTGTGTGTGTGTGGCTGTGTCTCTTTGTGTCTCTTTGTGTCTGTGTGTGGCTGTATGTCTTTGTGTCTCTTTGTGTCTGTGTGTGGCTGTGTGTCTTTGTATCTGTGTGTCTGTGTGTCTGTGTGTGGCTGTGTGTGTGTGTCTTTGTGTCTGTGTGTGGCTGCGTGTCTTTGTGTCTGTGTGTGGCTGTGTGTCTTTGTGTCTGTGTGTGGCTGTGTGTCTTTGTGTTTCTTTGTGTCTGTGTGTGTGTGGCTGTGTATCTTTGTGTCTCTTTGTGTCTCTTTGTGTCTGTGTGTGTGGGGCTGTGTCTCTTTGTGTCTCTTTGTGTCTGTGTGTGGCTGTATGTCTTTGTGTCTCTTTGTGTCTGTGTGTGGCTGTGTGTCTTTGTATCTGTGTGTCTGTGTGTCTGTGTCTGTCTGTGTCTGTGTGTCTGTGTGTCTGTGTGTGGCTGTGTGTCTTTGTGTCTGTGTGTGGCTGTGTGTCTTTGTGTTTCTTTGTGTCTGTGTGTGTGTGGCTGTGTATCTTTGTGTCTCTTTGTGTCTGTGTGTGTGGGGCTGTGTGTCTTTGTGTCTCTTTGTGTCTGTGTGTGGCTGTGTGTCTTTGTGTCTGTGTCTCTTTGTGTCTCTTTGTGTCTGTGTGTGGCTGTGTGTCTCTGTGTCTGTGTGTGTGTGTGTGTGTGTGTGTGTGGCTGTGTCTCTTTGTGTCTCTTTGTGTGTTTGTGTGGCTGTGTCTCTTTGTGTCGTTGTGTGTGTGTGTGTGTGTGTGTGTCTGTGTGTGGCTGTGTCTCTTTGTGTCTGTGTGTGGCTGTGTGTCTTTGTGTCTGTGTGTGTCTGTGTGTGGCTGTGTGTGTAGCTTTGTGTCTGTGTGTCTTTGCGTCTCTTTGTGTCTGTGTGTCTTTGTGGCTCTTTGTGTCTTTGTGTCTTTGTGTGTGTGTGTGTGTGTGTGGCTGTCTGTGTGTGTGTGGCTGTTTCTCTTTGTGTCTCTTTGTGTCTGTGTGTGTGTGGCTCTGTGTCTTTGTGTGTGTGGCTGTGTGTGTGTGTGTGTGTGGCTGTGTGTCTTTGTGTCTCTTTGTGTCTGTGTCTGTGTGTGTGGCTGTGTGTCTTTGTGTGTGTGTGGCTGTGTCTCTTTGCGTCTGTGTGTCTTTGTGTGTCTGTGTGTGGCTGTGTCTCTTTGTGTCTCTTTGTGTCTGTGTGTGTGTGGCTTTGTGTCTTTGTGTCTTTGTGTCTGTGTGTGTGTGTGTGGCTGTGTCTCTTTGTGTCTCTTTGTGTCTGTGTGTGGCTGTGTGTCTTTGTGTGTGTGTGGCTGTGTGTCTTTGTGTCTCTTTGTGTCTGTGTCTGTGTGTGTGGCTGTGTGTCTTTGTGTGTCTTTGTGTCTTTGTGGCTGTGTGTCTTTGTGTGTGTGTGGCTGTGTGTCTGTGTCTGTGTGTGTGTGTGGCTGTGTCTCTTTGTGTGTCTTTGTGTCTTTGTGGCTGTGTGTCTTTGTGTGTGTGTGGCTGTGTGTCTGTGTCTGTGTGTGTGTGTGGCTGTGTCTCTTTGTGTGTCTTTGTGTCTTTGTGGCTGTGTGTCTTTGTGTGTGTGTGGCTGTGTGTCTGTGTCTGTGTGTGTGTGTGGCTGTGTCTCTTTGTGTCTGTGTGTGTGTCTCTTTGTCTCTTTGTGTCTGTGTGTCTCTTTGTGTCTGTGTGTCTCTTTGTGGTTCTTTGTGGTTCTTTGTGGTTCTTTGGGTGTCTTTGTGTGTCTTTGTGTCTCTTTGTGTGTCTGTGGCTGTGTGTCTTTGTGGCTGTGTGTCTTTGTGTGTGTGTGGCTGTGTGTCTGTGTGTGTGGCTGTGTCTCTTTGTGTGTGTGTGTGTGTCTGTGTGTATGGCTGTGTGTCTGTGTCTGTGTGTGTGTGGCTGTGTCTCTCTGTGTCTGTGTGTGTGTCTCTTTGTGTCTGTGTGTGTGTGGCTGTGTCTCTTTGTGTCTCTTTGTGTCTGTGTGTGGCTGTATGTCTTTGTGTCTCTTTGTGTCGGTGTGTGGCTGTGTGTCTTTGTATCTGTGTGTCTGTGTGTCTGTGTGTGGCTGTGTGTGTGTGTCTTTGTGTCTGTGTGTGGCTGCGTGTCTTTGTGTCTGTGTGTCTTTGTGTCTCTTTGTGTCTGTGTGTGTGGCTGTGTGTCTTTGTGTCTCTTTGTGGCTGTGTGTCTTTGTGTGTGTGTGTGTGTCTGTGTGTGGCTGTGTGTCTTTGTGTCTGTGTGTGGCTGTGTGTCTTTGTGTTTCTTTGTGTCTGTGTGTGTGTGGCTGTGTATCTTTGTGTCTCTTTGTGTCTGTGTGTGTGGGGCTGTGTGTCTTTGTGTCTCTTTGTGTCTGTGTGTGGCTGTGTGTCTTTGTGTCTGTGTCACTTTGTGTCTCTTTGTGTCTGTGTGTGGCTGTGTGTCTCTGTGTCTGTGTGTGTGTGTGTGTGTGTGGCTGTGTCTCTGTGTGTCTCTTTGT
>NC_054481.1:135533731-135543731 GCF_017639515.1 Carcharodon carcharias
TGTCTGTGTCTGTGTGTCTGTGTGTGGCTGTGTGTCTTTGTGTCTGTTTGTGGCTGTGTGTCTTTGTGTTTCTTTGTGTCTGTTGGTGTGTGGCTGTGTATCTTTGTGTCTCTTTGTGTCTCTTTGTGTCTGTGTGTCTTTGTGTCTGTGTCTCTTTGTGTCTCTTTGTGTCTGTGCGTGGCTGTGTGTCTCTGTGTCTGTGTGTGTGTGGCTATGTTTCTTTGTGTCTGGGTGTGTGTGTGTGTGTGTGTGTGTGTGGCTGTGTGTCTGTGTGTGTCTGTCTGTGTGGCTGTGTCTCTTTGCGTCTGTGTGTCTTTGTGTGTCTGTGTGTGGCTGTGTCTCTTTGTGTCTCTTTGTGTCTGTGTGTGTCTGTCTGTCTGTGTGTGGCTGTGTCTCTTTGCGTCTGTGTGTCTTTGTGTGTCTGTGTGGCTGTGTCTCTTTGTGTCTCTTTGTGTCTGTGTGTGTGTGGCTTTGTGTCTCTTTGTGTCTGTGTGTGTGTGGCTTTGTGTCTTTGTGTCTGTGTGTGTGTGTGTGGCTGTGTCTCTTTGTGTCTCTTGGTGTCTGTGTGTGTGTGGCTTTGTGTCTTTGTGTCTGTGTGTGTGTGTGTGTGTGTGGCTGTGTCTCTTTTTGTCTCTTTGTGGCTGTGTGTCTGTGTGTGTGGCTGTGTCTCTTTGTGTCTTTGTGTGTGTGTGGCTGTGTGTCTGTGTCTGTGTGTGTGTGTGTGTGTGGCTGTGTCTCTTTGTGTCGCTTTGTGTCTGTGTGTGTGTGTGGCTGTGTCTCTTTGTGTCTGTGTGTATGTGTCTCTTTGTGTCTCTTTGTGTCTCTTTGTGTGTGTGTGTGGCTGTGTCTCTTTGTGTCGCTTTGTGTCTGTGTGTGTGTGTGTGGCTGTGTCTCTTTGTGTCTGTGTGTATGTGTCTCTTTGTGTCTCTTTGTGTCTCTTTGTGTTTCTTTGTGTCTGTGTGTGGCTGTATCTCTTTGTGTGTGGCTGTATCTCTTTGTGTGTGGCTGTGTCTCTTTGTGTGTGGCTGTGTCTCTTTGTGGCTGTGTCTCTTTGTGGCTGTGTCTCTTTGTGGCTGTGTCTCTTTGTGTTTCTTTGTGGTTGTGTCTCTTTGTGGCTGTGTGTGTGTGTGGGGGGCTGTGTCTATTTGTGTCTCTTTGTGTCTGTGTGTGTGGGGCTGTGTGTCTTTGTGTCTCTTTGTGTGTGTGTGTGTGTGTGTGTGTGTGTGTGGCTGTGTCTCTTTGTGTCTCTTTGTGTCTGTGTGTGGCTGTGTGTCTTTGTGTCTGTGTCTGTGTGTGGCTGTGTCTCTTTGTGTGTGTGTGTGTGTGTGTGTGTGTTGTCTCTTTGTGTCTTTGTGTGAGTGTGGCTGTGTGTCATTGTGTCTCTTTGTGTCTGTGTGTGTGTGGCTGTGTGTCTTTGTGTCTCTTTGTGTCTGTGTGTGTGTGGCTGTGTGTCTTTGTGTCTGGTCTGTGACTGTGTGTGTGGCTGTGTCTCTTTGTGTGTCTTTGTGTCTTTGTGGCTGTGTGTCTTTGTGTGTGTGTGGCTGTGTGTCTGTGTGTGTGTGTGTGTGTGTGTGTGTGGCTGTGTCTCTTTATGTCTGTGTGTGTGTCTCTTTGTCTCTTTGTGTCTGTGTGTGTGTGGCTGTGTGTCTTTGTGTCTCTTTGTGGCTGTGTGTCTGTGTGTGTGTGACTGTGTGTCTGTGTATGGCTGTGTGTGTGTGTCTTTGTGTCTGTGTGTGGCTGTGTGTCTTTGTGTCTGTGTGTGGCTGTGTGTCTTTGTGTCTGTGTGTGTGGCTGTGTGTCTTTGTGTCTCTTTGTGGCTGTGTGTCTTTGTGTCTGTGTGTGTGGCTGTGTGTCTATGTGTCTCTTTGTGGCTGTGTGTCTTTGTTTCTGTGTGTGTGTGTGTGTCTGTGTGTGGCTGTGTGTCTGTGTGGCTGTGTGTCTTTGTGTCTGTGTGTGGCTGTGTGTCTTTGTGTTTCTTTGTGTCTGTGTGTGTGTGGCTGTGTATCTTTGTGTCTCTTGTGTCTGTGTGTGTGTGGCTGTGTGTCTGTGTCTGTGTGTGTGTGTGTGTGTGTGTGTGTGTGTGTGTGTGGCTGTGTCTCTTTGTGTCTCTTTGTGTCTGTGAGTGTGTGTGGCTGTGTCTCTTTGTGTGTGTCTCTTTGTGTCTGTGTGCGGCTGTGTCTCTTTGTGTCGCTTTGTGTGTGTGTGGCTGTGTCTCTTTGTGGCTGTGTGTCTTTGTGTCTCTTTGTGTCTGTGTCTCTTTGTGTCTGTGTGTGGCTGTGTGTCTCTGTGTCTGTGTGTGTGTGTGGCTGTGTCCCTTTGTGTCTCTTTGTGTGTGTGTGTGTGTGTGTGTGTGTGTGGCTGTGTCTCTTTGTGTCTGTGTCTGTGTGTGTGTGTGTGTGGCTGTGTCTCTTTGTGTCTCTTTGTGTCTGTGTGTGGCTGTGTGTCTTTGTGTCTGTGTCTGTGTGTGGCTGTGTGTGTGGCTTTGTGTCTGTGTGTCTGTGCGTCTCTTTGTGTCTGTGTGTCTTTGTGGCTCTTTGTGTCTTTGTCTGTGTGTGTGTGTGTGTGTGTGTGTGGCTGTGTCTGTGTGTGTGTGGCTGTGTCTGTGTGTGTGTGGCTGTGTCTCTTTGTGTCTCATTGTGTCTCTTTGTGTCTCTTTGTGTCTCTTTGTGTGTCTTTGTGTGTCTTTGTGTGTCTTTGTGTCTCTTTGTGTGTGTGTGTGTGGCTGTGTCTCTTTGTGTGTGTGTGTGTGTGTGTGTGGCTGTGTGTCTGTGTCTGTGTGTGTGTGGCTGTGTCTCTCTGTGTCTGTGTGTGTGTCTCTTTGTGTCTGTGTGTGTGTGGCTGTGTCTCTTTGTGTCTCTTTGTGTCTGTGTGTGTGTGGCTGTGTGTCTTTGTGTCTCTTTGTGTCTGTGTGTGTGTGTGTGTGTGGCTGTGTGTCTTTGTGTCTCTTTGTGGCTGTGTGTCTTTGTGTCTGTGTGTGTGTGGCTGTGTGTCTTTGTGTCTCTTTGTGGCTGTGTGTCTGTGTGTGTGTGACTGTGTGTCTGTGTATGGCTGTGTGTGTGTGTCTTTGTGTCTGTGTGTGGCTGTGTGTCTTTGTGTCTGTGTGTGGCTGTGTGTCTTTGTGTCTGTGTGTGTGGCTGTGTGTCTTTGTGTCTCTTTGTGGCTGTGTGTCTTTGTGTCTGTGTGTGTGGCTGTGTGTCTATGTGTCTCTTTGTGGCTGTGTGTCTTTGTTTCTGTGTGTGTGTGTGTGTCTGTGTGTGGCTGTGTGTCTGTGTGGCTGTGTGTCTTTGTGTCTGTGTGTGGCTGTGTGTCTTTGTGTTTCTTTGTGTCTGTGTGTGTGTGGCTGTGTATCTTTGTGTCTCTTGTGTCTGTGTGTGTGTGGCTGTGTGTCTGTGTCTGTGTGTGTGTGTGTGTGTGTGTGTGTGTGTGTGTGTGGCTGTGTCTCTTTGTGTCTCTTTGTGTCTGTGAGTGTGTGTGGCTGTGTCTCTTTGTGTGTGTCTCTTTGTGTCTGTGTGCGGCTGTGTCTCTTTGTGTCGCTTTGTGTGTGTGTGGCTGTGTCTCTTTGTGGCTGTGTGTCTTTGTGTCTCTTTGTGTCTGTGTCTCTTTGTGTCTGTGTGTGGCTGTGTGTCTCTGTGTCTGTGTGTGTGTGTGGCTGTGTCCCTTTGTGTCTCTTTGTGTGTGTGTGTGTGTGTGTGTGTGTGTGGCTGTGTCTCTTTGTGTCTGTGTCTGTGTGTGTGTGTGTGTGGCTGTGTCTCTTTGTGTCTCTTTGTGTCTGTGTGTGGCTGTGTGTCTTTGTGTCTGTGTCTGTGTGTGGCTGTGTGTGTGGCTTTGTGTCTGTGTGTCTGTGCGTCTCTTTGTGTCTGTGTGTCTTTGTGGCTCTTTGTGTCTTTGTCTGTGTGTGTGTGTGTGTGTGTGTGTGGCTGTGTCTGTGTGTGTGTGGCTGTGTCTGTGTGTGTGTGGCTGTGTCTCTTTGTGTCTCATTGTGTCTCTTTGTGTCTCTTTGTGTCTCTTTGTGTGTCTTTGTGTGTCTTTGTGTGTCTTTGTGTCTCTTTGTGTGTGTGTGTGTGGCTGTGTCTCTTTGTGTGTGTGTGTGTGTGTGTGTGGCTGTGTGTCTGTGTCTGTGTGTGTGTGGCTGTGTCTCTCTGTGTCTGTGTGTGTGTCTCTTTGTGTCTGTGTGTGTGTGGCTGTGTCTCTTTGTGTCTCTTTGTGTCTGTGTGTGTGTGGCTGTGTGTCTTTGTGTCTCTTTGTGTCTGTGTGTGTGTGTGTGTGTGGCTGTGTGTCTTTGTGTCTCTTTGTGGCTGTGTGTCTTTGTGTCTGTGTGTGTGTGTCTGTGTGTGTGTGTGTGTGTGTGTCTGTGTGTGTATGTCTGTGTGTGGCTGTGTGTGTGTGTGTCTTTGTGTCTGCGTGTGGCTGTGTGTCTTTGTGTCTGCGTGTGGCTGTGTGTCTTTGTGTCTGTGTGTGGCTGTGTCATTGTGTCTCTTTGTGTCTGTGTGTGTGGCTGTATGTCTTTGTGTCTCTTTGTGGCTGTGTGTCTGTCTGTGTCTGTGTCTGTGTGTGGCTGTGTGTCTTTGTGTCTGTTTGTGGCTGTGTGTCTTTGTGTTTCTTTGTGTCTGTTGGTGTGTGGCTGTGTATCTTTGTGTCTCTTTGTGTCTGTGTGTCTTTGTGTCTGTGTCTCTTTGTGTCTGTGCGTGGCTGTGTGTCTCTGTGTCTGTGTGTGTGTGGCTATGTTTCTTTGTGTCTGGGTGTGTGTGTGTGTGTGTGTGTGTGTGGCTGTGTGTCTGTGTGTGTCTGTCTGTGTGGCTGTGTCACTTTGCGTCTGTGTGTCTTTGTGTGTCTGTGTGTGGCTGTGTCTCTTTGTGTCTGTGTGTGTCTGTCTGTCTGTGTGTGGCTGTGTCTCTTTGCGTCTGTGTGTCTTTGTGTGTCTGTGTATGGCTGTGTCTCTTTGTGTGTGTGTGTGTGTGTGTGTGTGTCTGTGTGTGTATGTCTGTGTGTCTGTGTGTGGCTGTGTGTGTGTGTCTTTGTGTCTGCGTGTGGCTGTGTGTCTTTGTGTCTGCGTGTGGCTGTGTGTCTTTGTGTCTCTTTGTGGCTGTGTGTCTTGGTGTCTGTGTGTGTGGCTGTGTCTCTTTGTGTCTTTGTGTGTGTGTGGCTGTGTGTCTGTGTCTGTGTGTGTGTGTGTGTGTGTGTGTGGCTGTGTCATTGTGTCTCTTTGTGTCTGTGTGTGTGGCTGTGTGTCTTTGTGTCTCTTTGTGGCTGTGTGTCTTTGTGTCTGTGTGTGTGGCTGTGTCTCTTTGTGTCGCTTTGTGTCTGTGTGTGTGTGTGGCTGTGTCTCTTTGTGTCTGTGTGTATGTGTCTCTTTGTGTCTCTTTGTGTCTCTTTGTGTCTGTGTGTGGCTGTGTCTCTTTGTGTTTCTTTGTGTTTCTTTGTGTCTGTGTGTGGCTGTGTCTCTTTGTGTGTGGCTGTGTCTCTTTGTGTGTGGCTGTGTCTCTTTGTGGCTGTGTCTCTTTGTGGCTGTGTCTCTTTGTGGCTGTGTCTCTTTGTGGCTGTGTGTCTTTGTCGCTGTGTGTCTTTGTGTTTCTTTGTGGTTGTGTGTGTGTGTGGGGGGCTGTGTCTATTTGTGTCTCTTTGTGTCTGTGTGTGTGGGGCTGTGTGTCTTTGTGTCTCTTTGTGCGTGTGTGTGTGTGTGTGTGGCTGTGTCTCTTTGTGTCTCTTTGTGTCTGTGTGTGGCTGTGTGTCTTTGTGTCTGTGTCTGTGTGTGGCTGTGTCACTTTGTGTGTGTGTGTGTGTGTGTGTGTGTTGTCTCTTTGTGTCTCTTTGTGTCTTTGTGTGTGTGTGGCTGTGTGTCATTGTGTCTCTTTGTGTCTGTGAGTGTGTGTGGCTGTGTCTCTTTGTGTGTGTCTCTTTGTGTCTCTTTGTGTCTGTGTGCGGCTGTGTCTCTTTGTGTCGCTTTGTGTGTGTGTGGCTGTGTCTCTTTGTGGCTGTGTGTCTTTGTGTCTCTTTGTGTCTGTGTCTCTTTGTGTCTGTGTGTGGCTGTGTGTCTCTGTGTCTGTGTGTGTGTGTGGCTGTGTCCCTTTGTGTCTCTTTGTGTGTGTGTGTGTGTGTGTGTGTGTGGCTGTGTCTCTTTGTGTCTGTGTCTGTGTGTGTGTGTGTGTGGCTGTGTCTCTTTGTGTCTCTTTGTGTCTGTGTGTGGCTGTGTGTCTTTGTGTCTGTGTCTGTGTGTGGCTGTGTGTGTGGCTTTGTGTCTGTGTGTCTGTGCGTCTCTTTGTGTCTGTGTGTCTTTGTGGCTCTTTGTGTCTTTGTCTGTGTGTGTGTGTGTGTGTGTGTGTGGCTGTGTCTGTGTGTGTGTGGCTGTGTCTGTGTGTGTGTGGCTGTGTCTCTTTGTGTCTCTTTGTGTCTCTTTGTGTCTCTTTGTGTCTCTTTGTGTCTCTTTGTGTGTCTTTGTGTGTCTTTGTGTCTCTTTGTGTGTGTGTGTGTGGCTGTGTCTCTTTGTGTGTGTGTGTGTGTGTGTGTGGCTGTGTGTCTGTGTCTGTGTGTGTGTGGCTGTGTCTCTCTGTGTCTGTGTGTGTGTCTCTTTGTGTCTGTGTGTGTGTGGCTGTGTCTCTTTGTGTCTCTTTGTGTCTGTGTGTGTGTGGCTGTGTGTCTTTGTGTCTCTTTGTGTCTGTGTGTGTGTGTGTGTGTGGCTGTGTGTCTTTGTGTCTCTTTGTGGCTGTGTGTCTTTGTGTCTGTGTGTGTGTGTCTGTGTGTGTGTGTGTGTGTGTGTGTCTGTGTGTGTATGTCTGTGTGTGGCTGTGTGTGTGTGTGTCTTTGTGTCTGCGTGTGGCTGTGTGTCTTTGTGTCTGCGTGTGGCTGTGTGTCTTTGTGTCTGTGTGTGGCTGTGTCATTGTGTCTCTTTGTGTCTGTGTGTGTGGCTGTATGTCTTTGTGTCTCTTTGTGGCTGTGTGTCTGTCTGTGTCTGTGTCTGTGTGTGGCTGTGTGTCTTTGTGTCTGTTTGTGGCTGTGTGTCTTTGTGTTTCTTTGTGTCTGTTGGTGTGTGGCTGTGTATCTTTGTGTCTCTTTGTGTCTGTGTGTCTTTGTGTCTGTGTCTCTTTGTGTCTGTGCGTGGCTGTGTGTCTCTGTGTCTGTGTGTGTGTGGCTATGTTTCTTTGTGTCTGGGTGTGTGTGTGTGTGTGTGTGTGTGTGGCTGTGTGTCTGTGTGTGTCTGTCTGTGTGGCTGTGTCACTTTGCGTCTGTGTGTCTTTGTGTGTCTGTGTGTGGCTGTGTCTCTTTGTGTCTGTGTGTGTCTGTCTGTCTGTGTGTGGCTGTGTCTCTTTGCGTCTGTGTGTCTTTGTGTGTCTGTGTATGGCTGTGTCTCTTTGTGTGTGTGTGTGTGTGTGTGTGTCTGTGTGTGTATGTCTGTGTGTCTGTGTGTGGCTGTGTGTGTGTGTCTTTGTGTCTGCGTGTGGCTGTGTGTCTTTGTGTCTGCGTGTGGCTGTGTGTCTTTGTGTCTCTTTGTGGCTGTGTGTCTTGGTGTCTGTGTGTGTGGCTGTGTCTCTTTGTGTCTTTGTGTGTGTGTGGCTGTGTGTCTGTGTCTGTGTGTGTGTGTGTGTGTGTGTGTGGCTGTGTCATTGTGTCTCTTTGTGTCTGTGTGTGTGGCTGTGTGTCTTTGTGTCTCTTTGTGGCTGTGTGTCTTTGTGTCTGTGTGTGTGGCTGTGTCTCTTTGTGTCGCTTTGTGTCTGTGTGTGTGTGTGGCTGTGTCTCTTTGTGTCTGTGTGTATGTGTCTCTTTGTGTCTCTTTGTGTCTCTTTGTGTCTGTGTGTGGCTGTGTCTCTTTGTGTTTCTTTGTGTTTCTTTGTGTCTGTGTGTGGCTGTGTCTCTTTGTGTGTGGCTGTGTCTCTTTGTGTGTGGCTGTGTCTCTTTGCGGCTGTGTCTCTTTGTGGCTGTGTCTCTTTGTGGCTGTGTCTCTTTGTGGCTGTGTGTCTTTGTCGCTGTGTGTCTTTGTGTTTCTTTGTGGTTGTGTGTGTGTGTGGGGGGCTGTGTCTATTTGTGTCTCTTTGTGTCTGTGTGTGTGGGGCTGTGTGTCTTTGTGTCTCTTTGTGCGTGTGTGTGTGTGTGTGTGGCTGTGTCTCTTTGTGTCTCTTTGTGTCTGTGTGTGGCTGTGTGTCTTTGTGTCTGTGTCTGTGTGTGGCTGTGTCACTTTGTGTGTGTGTGTGTGTGTGTGTGTGTTGTCTCTTTGTGTCTCTTTGTGTCTTTGTGTGTGTGTGGCTGTGTGTCATTGTGTCTCTTTGTGTCTGTGTGTGTGTGGCTGTGTGTCTTTGTGTCTCTTTGTGTCTGTGTGTGTGTGGCTGAGTGTCTTTGTGTCTGTGTCTGTGTCTGTGTGTGTGGCTGTGTCTCTTTGTGTGTCTTTGTGTCTTTGTGGCTGTGTGTCTTTGTGTGTGTGTGGCTGTGTGTCTGTGTGTGTGTGTGTGTGTGTCTGTGTGTGTCTGTGTGTGGCTGTGTGTCTTTGTGTCTCGTTTGTGTCTGTGTGAGTGTGGCTTTGTCTCTTTGTGTCTCTGTGTGTGGCTGTGTGTCTTTGTGTCTCTTTGTGGCTGTGTGTCTTTGTGTCTGTGTGTGTGTGTGTGTCTGTGTGTCTGTGTGTGGCTGTGTGTGTGTGTGGCTGTGTGTCTTTGTGTCTGTGTGTGGCTGTGTGTCTTTGTGTTTCTTTGTGTCTGTGTGTGTGTGGCTGTGTATCTTTGTGTCTCTTGTGTCTGTGTGTGTGGGGCTGTGTGTCTTTGTGTCTCTTTGTGTCTGTGTGTGGCTGTGTGTCTTTGTCTTTGTGTCTCTTTGTGTCTCTTTGTGTCTCTTTGTGTCTGTGTGTGGCTGTGTGTCTCTGTGTCTGTGTGTGTGTGTGTGTGTGCGTGTGGCTGTGTCTCTTTGTGTCTCTTTGTGTGTGTGTGTGGCTGTGTCTCTTTGTGTCTTTGTGTGTGTGTGTGTGTGTGTGTGTGTGTGTGTGGCTGTGTCTCTTTGTGTCTCTTTGTGTCTGTGTGTGGCTGTGTGTCTTTGTGTCTGTGTGTGTCTGTGTGTGTCTGTGTCTGTGTGTGTGTGTGTCTGTGTGTCTGTGTGTGGCTGTGTGTGTGTGTCTTTGTGTCTGCGTGTGGCTGTGTGTCTTTGTGTCTGTGTGTGGCTGTGTGTCTTTGTGTCTCTTTGTGTCTGTGTGTGTGGCTGTGTGTCTTTGTGTCTCTTTGTGGCTGTGTGTCTTTGTGTCTTTGTGTCTGTGTGTGTGGCTGTGTGTCTGTGTGTCTGTCTGTGTCTGTGTGTCTGTGTCTTTGTGTCTGTGTGTGGCTGTGTGTCTTTGTTTCTGTGTGTGGCTGTGTGTCTTTGTGTCTGTGTCTGTGTGTGGCTGTGTGTGTGGCTTTGTGTCTGTGTGTCTTTGCGTCTCTTTGTGTCTGTGTGTCTTTGTGGCTCTTTGTGTCTTTGTGTCTTTGTCTGTGTGTGTGTGTGTGTGTGTGTGTCTTTGTGTGGCTGTGTCTGTGTGTGTGTGGCTGTGTGTCTTTGTGTGTCTTTGTGTCTCTTTGTGTGTGTGTGTGTGTGTGTGGCTGTGTGTCTTTGTGGCTGTGTGTCTTTGTGGCTGTGTGTCTTTGTGTGTGTGTGGCTGTGTGTCTGTGTGTGTGGCTGTGTCTCTTTGTGTGTGTGTGTGTGTGTGGCTGTGTGTCTGTGTCTGTGTGTGTGTGGCTGTGTCTCTCTGTGTCTGTGTGTGTGTCTCTTTGTGTCTGTGTGTGTGTGGCTGTGTCTCTTTGTGTGTGTGTGGCTGTGTGTCTTTGTGTCTCTTTGTGTCTGTGTGTGTGTGTGTGGCTGTGTGTCTTTGTGTCTCTTTGTGGCTGTGTGTCATTGTGTCTGTGTGTGTGTGTCTGTGTGTGTATGTCTGTGTGTCTGTGTGTGTGTGTCTGTGTGTGTATGTCTGTGTGTCTGTGTGTGGCTGTGTGTGTGTGTCTTTGTGTCTGCGTGTGGCTGTGTGTCTTTGTTTCTCTTTGTGTCTGTGTGTGTGGCTGTG